>NC_057794.1:543745728-543754759 GCF_018294505.1 Triticum aestivum
CAACGGGGTGCTGGCGTGGCAGGGCGGGGCGCAGTCCTGCAGGCCGCGGCTGGGGCGGCGGCGAGGTGGGGGTTCGCGCGGGGTGGCATGGCAAGCTCGCGGCGAGGCTCCAGGGTGTGCGCGGTGCGGCATGGCGAGCTCAGGGCAAAGCGGGGCGGACAGTTTGGGGTCCCAGAGGCCTTCTGCGCGTTGGGTGCAGATGCCTCATACGTCTGTCCGCCCCCGGACGTCCGCCAAATCGCACCCCAAACGGACAAAAGCGGGCGTCCGGATGGGTCACACGGTGAAGTTGGTCCTAAAATCACAAGGATTCTGCGCGTTGGGTGCAGATGCCTCATACGTCTGTCCGCCCCCGGACGTCCGCCAAATCGCACCCCAAACGGACAAAAGCGGACGTCCGGATGGGTCACGCGGTGAAGTTGGCCTAAAAACACAAGGACACAGGCAAATTGCAGTTATCAAAAGAAGCACTTCGATAACACCAGGCGTTGCCCAGTTAACATTCAAAGCCCCAAATGCTTGTCTTGTCAGAATCTATCTGAGTTTTGACCCAAAATGAAAGAGCTCTAAATCTAGTTAAGGCTACATCAGCACTGAAGCATGAGTTTTTCACAAACCAAAATAGGTGCCAGCTTTGCACCTCCCACTTCGATAGGGAGGGGAATCTCTATTCATGTATAGACCGGGGGGAGTTAAGTTTGTCATGTCTTTAACCAAAAACAGGCAAATGAGACATCATGCCGCACTGTCCTCAGAAGCCCATTCCGCTCATGTCCGGCATGCGACTGGCAATTCTGGCTTTTGTCGACGGGAGCTCAGCGACTGCAGCCTCTGTGGTTGTCATCAGCAGAGAAACGCTGTACCAGAAACACAGATTGTCAGACAAGTTTAATTGTTTCTGTCAGTCGTACAAAGGTAGGAGTACATGGTTCGAGAACTTGAGCTGTACCTTGCTGCATCTTGAAGTGCAGTTCGAATCACCTTCACGGGGTCGATGATACCAGCCTTGATCATGTCAACATACTCCCCTGCAGTAGGCAAAACGCAAGAATCAATTACTGAACCGCTAGAGAATATTATTCTGCTGGAGAAATATCAGGATTGCCATTTTTACTGCAATTAAGAATCGACAGCTGAAGTACGGTTAATTTGCGCAGACCTTTTGCTGCGTCATAGCCCAGACTAAGATTATCTTGTTCCAGTAGCTTCCCAATAACTATGGCACCATCGATGCCGGCATTTGCAGCTATGGTCATCAGAGGGGCCTGCAGAAATTACGGAATAATTCATGTACGTCCCGATATGGAATAACCAAGTGCATGAAGTGCAGAAGAGCATCATAATCAGCACAAGAAGTAACCTTCAAAGCATTCTTGATAATCTGAACTCCAATCTTTTCATCCTCATGCGATGTGCTAATATTGTCGAGCTCCTTGGTGGCATATAAAAGTGCAACTCCACCACCTGTTAGGCATGACGTTAATTGGGAACACATACAACATAAAATCAGGTTGCGGAAACAAAGTAATAAGAAATAGTGTAGAAATGTCGTACAAGCTGCTCAAGAAAAATGCGATTACCTGGAACAATACCCTCCTCCACAGCAGCCCTTGCAGCATTTAGAGCATCTGTTACCCTGTCTTTTTTCTCACCAACTTCAGCTTCACTAGCTCCACCAATCTGCAAAATAAATGTGTATGCTGAGACGAGCACACAAAACAAGGGACCTTACACCATACTTAGAAACTAACAAACCTTAAGAATAGCAACGCCTCCAGATAATTTTGATAAACGCTCTTGAGCCTTTTCTTTGTCGAACATGGAGGTGCTGTTCTCAAGTGATTCTCTAAGCTGTGAAGGGCATCCACATGACAAAAATTGTGACTTGTACTGAAAGAATTACCTGAACCAGTATCCAGATAGCTTAACTTGAGACAAAGAGTCAAATGTGATGATTCTTAGAGTACCTGTTGACACCTCTCTTCTATCTGTTGCCTTTCACCTCCACCATCTAGAATGATAGTGTCATCAAGAGATACAGTAACCTGTGAAGAAAATGTCACTGTATGGTTCTTTTTCTTCAAATTAATGTTACTATATTGCTCTCAAGTAAAATAATTTGTGGAAGTTGACAAACCTTCTTAGCTGTGCCGAGCATTTGTAGTTCAACTTTATCAAGATCAAGACCTTGATCCTCGCTAATAACCTTGACATTAAAATGAAATATCAAGTCAAATTCATTCATAGTAATGTCAGTCATGAGTCATGTTAACCAACTTGATTGTTCTCATAACAACTAACCTGCCCTCCTGTTAAAACAGCCATATCATCCAGATTGGCCCTTCTGTTTTCACCAAATCCAGGAGCTTTGACAGCACATATCTACAGCCAAGGCCTCAAAATTAGTTCAGAATTTTGCTTAAATAAGCTTCTCTGTGACAACAATCCAGAGTAGCTTGAGCCTAGTGAAGGAAATAGACAACATAGACAAAAGGAAAAACAAACTGAAAAGGCTTACTTCAATAAAGAGTGCACACTGCCAACCATCTTATACGAGTACAGAAGTATGACAGAAGTAAGAACTAAAATGATTCATAATACCTTGAGTCCAGCACGATGCTTGTTCAGTACAAGCATTGATAGAGCTTCTCCATCTACATCCTCAGCAAAAATGAGAAGAGGTCTGCGGTTCTACATAGATCAATCATGATTTATCAGTTGCCACCAAATTTCCATCATGGGGTCAACAAAAGCAAGCACCGAACTTAATGGAGTTACCTGGATAGAAATTTGCACTGCTGGAAGAAGTGAATTCATGTTTGAGATTTTCTTGTCATGAATAAGAATCAGAGGATCTTTCAACTCCTGCACATGAAAAAAGGATAAATCAGAAACATGGGTTCAGTTCAGACCATTCGTATAAAATCTTCATTGTCTATTGATATGCATGGTATCCCTCTCATCTTTGTTTTCTATTTGCTCTTATCAAATATGTGACATGCCTACTGCCTACAACAATCTCTGCAGACAGATACCAAACAATTGTAATTCAAGTTTACAAGAGAAAACACAAGCAGCATGCGTCATTGTAGTAGTCTATTTAAGATTACATTGAAGAAACTGTAAACAAAGAGGAAACAAACCACAGCCATTGACTTCCCAAGTACAATCTCCGCCCCGAATTACTTGTCTTAGATTTGTCTACATACGGATGTATCTAACACTAATACATCCGTATCTAGACAAATCTAAGACAAGTAATTTGGGACGGAGGGAGTACTACTGATAAGTTCCCACCTACATGCATATTGCCATGGAAAAGTTAAAACAAAAGGAGGATTTGAAGAAATCCCTTGCAGACAGTAAACGTGCTGAATTTGTCAGTATAGAAAAGAAGAAAAGATAATAAAGACTCACACATTTCTGAGTCTTGTGATCAGTTACAAAGTAAGGGGATATGTATCCTCTAGTCAACTTCATTCCCTGGACTGCTTCAAGCTCATTATCCAATGTTTTGCCATCCTGCCAATTTGTAAGAATTAGTAGCAGAATACCAGATAAACCAAATATAGTAGCAAAAACAGCTGGTAGCACTCACAGCAATAGTAATGACGCCATCCTTTCCAACTATTCCCATAGCTTTTGATATCAGATCTCCAATTTCCTTTTCGCCATTTGCAGAAATTGTAGCTACCTGGTTTACAAGACAAAAATGAGGTGGGTATGTCTAGGCCAGGTTTTGAATTAAAGTACAAACAAAGAATGTTAAGTTACTATGTAGTGTGTCTAGTAATGAATCATAATGATGATTTTTTATTACCCATGGCAGATACAAGTAATAACTACATCAAAGATACATAAGCACACATAACAGGCCACCGCAGCAAATGAGAGTATCTTACCTGGTTTATTTCATCTGGGGAATCAATCATCCATGCTTTACTTTTGAGGTGAGCAGTGACGGCGCTTATAGCCTTGTTTATGCCTTTCCGCAAATCCATAACATTGACCCCTGCTGCCACAGCCTTGCATCCTTCCGTGAGAATTGCCTGTGTAAGCACAGTTGCACAAGTGGTACCTGTTGCCCCACACGATCAGAAACAAAGTAAACGACATGCGATGCTCCATTCACATAAATAGGCAAGTAGTTCCCTACCCTCATATCTTGACGAAAGGACAAGGCATTTGCACAGAGACCACACACATGAGAAGTTCCTACTCTTTATAGCATGTTGCTTCAGATTAAATGCCAACTATTTCTTATCTCACTTATGGCAAAACAACGAGTAACAATGTTTGGAAACGAATCCCACGTTTTCCTAAAGAACGGTACAGTGTGATTGCATGTCTGAAAACTAAATGATTTCTTCAAGAATGCCTAGGTTAAAATTAGTTGATCCATCAGTAGAAATCAAATTGTGAGAACTAGTGCAGATCACAAAATATGGGGTTAGTTACTCCACTGCATGAGGAATAAAATATGGCAAGTATCAAATCACAATGTAATCTAGGCGACTAGGCCTAACCTAGAAGTACGTCAAATCATGTAGAGATCATAGTGATCAGAACTAGTGCACTGGATCTGAAGGTAGGGCCACACAGGTGAGGCACAAAAATAATACAAACCACAAAGCTATTGCTATTCATCTGTCGTGGGAGTACTGCAGGCACGAATGACTGAACATCATATTGCAGTAAGCAATAACAGTTAAATACACTGAACTAGCATCAAAACTTCCAGTCCTGGGACGGCACAACAATCTGCTACTACTAGTTAACAAAGGGATTAACTACACATGATAGAGAAGGTAAGACATCAGCATTAACACTACACACACCGACATGAAACTAGCATGTAAATAAAAGGGAAAGGGGAATGCTTTGCTAAAAAAAAGCAGCTAGATGAGATGGTTTATCAAGTTCAGGAATTTCCGAGAGCCCTCGGTGCTCACCATCTCCTGCTGCCTTGTTAGTGGCATCGGCGACCTGCTTCACCAGGCTCGCCCCAACATTCTTGGCGCTGTCCTCGAACTCTATGCTCTTGGCAACGGTGACCCCGTCCTTGGTGACCTTGGGGGATCTGTTCGGTCTCTCGATAACCACATTGCGGCCCTGCGGCACAAGCAAGCAGCCCACTCAGTCGACAAATCAAACCCTACAATCTAGCCCGGCGTTTTCCCGCTAGATCCGCGCCGACTGCCGCGTCGCGCCGGCCAATCCGCTCTGATCGGGAGCGAGAGGGGGGCACGGACGAACCTTGGGGCCCATGGTGACCTTGACGGCGTCCGCGAGGTCGTTGACGCCCCGCAGCATGGCGGCGCGCGCGCCGACGCCGAAGGTGACCTCCTTCGCCGCGTACCCGCGCGCCCACTGCCGCTGCTCCCCGCCGCCGCCGCGCGCGAGCTGCCGCCGCAGCGCCGAGGAGGAGGACCGCGAAATGGCCGCCGCCGCCGCCCGGTACATGGCCGCGTGTTGGTGTGTGCGTGGTGTGGTTTGGCGAGAATCGAACTCTGTGTGGCGTCTCTGGGTTCGAGAGACGGGGTGAGGGTTTATGTGGGTTTGGGGGTTCTGGAAGCTTCTCGGTCGGAGTACTTCCGCAGCGAGAGCACCGCGGCGTCAGTCTTGTGGGGGAGGAGATGATTTTGTGAAATCTGAGCCGTCCGTGCTCTAAGATCGTGTGGCCACTCGTGCTCCTCAATTGAGGCTCCGAGTATTATTTTCAACAACATGGCTAGCTGTTCTAAAAAAAACATGGCTAGCTTATTGATTTGTACTATAAAAACAAGGTTATTGTTTTTTTTATTATAGATCACCACTCATGCCGAATGGAAATCAAAAGGAGCAGAGAAGTTGATCGACCCATTTGTCCAAGACTATGTCTCAAAAATATTTACTTGGGGTGCCTTGAGCATCCCCAAGCTTGGACTCTTTCCTCTCCTCCTCGATCTTTGATCACTTCATCCACACAAAACTTAACAGAAAGCTCAGTAAGATCCGTTACTATAATAAAGCAAATCACTACTCTAAGTACTGTTGCAAATTAATTCATATTTTATTTTTGCATTGTAGTTACTGTAATATAACTTTTCCATGGCTTAATCCACTAATAGAAATCGATAATTTCATCAAAACAAGCAAACTATGCATTAAAAACAGAATCTGTATTAAATAGGGCAGTCTGTAGTAATCTGAACATTCACCATACTTCTGGTACTCCATAAATTCTGAAACAATTAGGAAAAATAAATAATTTGTATAGAAAGACATTGCAAAAAGTTTCAGAACCGTTTGACGTTCCAGTACAAAATATAAAATCGCGCACTACAGCCAAAGTTTCTATTTTACACCGCACAAACCAACAAGCAAGGGTTGTTGTAAGTAAAATAGGTGTTGTTGGATAGATTTGCAAGATAATAAAGAGTACGTAAATAAAAAGTATGGGCTGTTGTAAGTAAAGAAGCAATAAAGTAAATATAGCGAGTGTGGAAAAGTGGTGGTAGGAGTTGCGAAATTGCCACTAAGCAATTGACTACTTTACTAGACCGATAGCAAGTATTATGTGGGAGAGGCCACTGCTAGCTGTCATCCCTAACTTGGAATTCTATGCACTTATGATTGGAACTATTAGCAAGCATCTGCAACTACTAATGTTCATTAAGGTAAAACCCAACCATAGCATTAAGGTATATTGGTCCCCCTTCAATCCCGTATGCATCAATTTCTATGCTAGGTTAAAGCTTCTGTCAGTCTTGCCCTCCAATACATAGTCCTATCAACATACAACTAACCCTAGGATGTGATCCACGCGCGCAATTATATGATGGGCACCAAAGGACAGCAACATAACCACAAGCAAATTAAATCAATCATAGCAATTCATCAACCACCGATAGGACAATGAAAATCTACTCAGACATCATAGGATGGCAACACATCATTGAATAATAATATGAAGCATAAAGCACCATGTTCAAGTAGAGGGTACAGCGGGTTGCAGGAGAGTGGACCGCTGCAGATAGAGGGGGGAAGGTGATGGAGATGTTGGTGAAGATGGCGGAGGTGTTGGTGTAGATCGCGGTGATGATGATGGCCCCCGGTGGCACTCCGGTGCCACCGAAAGCGAGGGGGAGAGAGCCCCCCTCCTCCTTCTTCTTCCTTGACCTCCTCCCTAGATGGGAGAAGGGTTTCCCCTCTGGTCCATGGCCTCCATTGCACGGGAGGGGCGAGAGCCCCTCCGAGATTGGATCTGTCTCTCTGTCTCTCTCTGTTTCTGCGTTCTCAGATTCTTCCCTTTCACCATTTTTTTATATTCCCGGAGATCCGTAACTCCGATTGAGCTGAAATTTTAACACGATCTCTCTCCGGATATTAGCTTTCTTGCGGCGAAAGAAGGGCATCAACCGCCTTACAGGTGGCCCACGAGGGTCAGGGGCGCGCCCCCTGCCTCGTGGCCACCTCGGGCACCTTCTCGCGTGGATTTTTCTTCCCCAAAATCATATATATTCCAAAAAAAATCTCCGTCAGTTTTTATCCCATTTGGACTCCATTTGATATGGATATTTTGCGAAATAAAAAACATGCAACAAACAGAAACTGGCACTGGGTACTGGATCAATATGTTAGTCCCAAAAATAGTATAAAAAGTTGCCAAAAGTATATGAAAGTTGTAGAATATTGGCATGGAACAATCAAAAATTATAGATACGACGGAGACGTATCAATGTCCCCAAGCTTAATTCCTACTCGTCCTCGAGTAGGTAAATGATAAAAAAGATAATTTTAATGTGGAATGCTACCTAGCATAATCTTGATCACATATCTAATCATGACATGAATATTAAGATACGAGTGATTCAAAGCAATAGTCTATCATTTGACATAAAAACAATAATACTTCAAGCCCACTAATAAAGCAATCATGTCTTTTCAAAATAACATGGCCAAAGAAAGTTATCCCTACAAAATCATATAGTCTGGCTATGCTCCATCTTCACCACACAAAATATTCACATCATGCACAACCCCGATGACAAGCCAAGCAATTGTTTCATACTTTTGACGCTCTCAAGCCTTTTCAACTTTCACGCAATACATGAGCGTGAGCCATGGAAATAGCACTATAGGTGGAATAGAATGGTGGTTGTGGAGAAGACAAAAAGGAGAAGATAGTCTCACATCAACTAGGCGTATCAACGGGCTATGGAGATGCCCATCAATAGATATCAATGTGAGTGAGTAGGGATTGCCATGCAACGGATGCACTAGAGCTATAAGTATACGAAAGCTCAAACTGAAACTAAGTGGGTGTTGTAACGCCCCCAGACCGATGTGCCAGGTGTCTTCCAGTTATTCGTTGTTGTTGCTTTGTCATTGCTTGCATGTCATGCATTGCATATCATGTCATCATGTGCATTTCATTTGCATACATATTCGTCTCATGCATCCGAGCATTTTTCCCGTTGTCCGTTTTGCAATCCGGCGCTCCTATGTCACCCGGTGTCCCTTTCTACCTCTTTTCGTGTGCGGGTGTTAAATGTTTTCGGATTGGACCGAGACTTGTCATGCGGCCTTGGTTTACTACCGGTAGACCGCCTGTCAAGTTTCGTGCCATTTGGACTTCGTTTGATACTCCAATGGTTAACCGAGGAACCGAAAAGGCCTCGTGAGTGTTGCAGCCCAACACCCTTCCAAAGTGGCCCAAAACTCACCTAAACCCCCTCCATCATCTCGGTCGTTCAATCATGATCGCGTGGCCGAAAACCGCACCTCATTTGGACTCTCCTAGCTCCCTCTACCTATAAAACTAGCCCCCCCTTTCCAAATCTCGGATCTTTTCCCAGAAACCCTAAAAATCTCCTCTCAGCTGGCCGGACGTGTCTGTTTTCGGCCGGACAACGTCCGCCACCGCGTCCGACGAACCAGGCTCCGCCACCTGTCCTCGCCGCCGCCGTTTTCCACCGCGCGCCATCGTGGGCCCGCGCGGCCCAGATCCGGCTCGCGGGGCCCGAACCGCCGTCGCCCCGCGCCTGGT
>NC_057794.1:543755213-543762867 GCF_018294505.1 Triticum aestivum
CGCCTCCTCCAACGCCCGCCGCTTCGACCCACGTCCTCGGGCGCCGCGTGCAGCGCCGCCTCCCGCCACGTCGGTGCCGCTCCGGCCTCCTCCTTCATCTCCCGTGATGAACTCCGGCGAACACGCAACTCCGGCGAACCTCGGGCGCCGCACCGCTACAGTACCCGCCCCAGATCCAGATCTGGACTCGAGGGTCGACTTTCCTCTCGAAAACCCTATTTTTTTGGCAATTTTCATCATGTCATAACTTTGCATCCGTAGCTCCGATTCATGCGTGTAGCATATCAAAATGTCCGTCTCAATGAATACATCATTTCACCTCAGTGCATCATTTTCATTTGAGCTCATCTTGATGCCCGAAATGTCGTTGGAAGAGGGCTATGTGATAAACTTGGCAGATTTGTTTCATCAAATAGATATTTGTCATTTTTGCCATGATTAATGTGTGCATGATATGATCCTGAGCTCTACATGTGTTTTGTTATGTGCCATGCCATCTTTATAGAGGTGCTTGCCATGTATTTTTTTGATATGTGTGGTGACTAGCACAAGCTTGCAAAGTAGCATACTCGGTAATGCTGATTTCAGGGACTTAGAATTTCACTAAGTCCTTGTCCTGTTTTTGTCGTTATGCCATATGTTCATGTTGTTTCCTAGTGATCCGTGCCTCTTTTGAGGATGATCAGTAAGGATGTTTTGTTAACATTGTGGTTCTTTATCCATCCATTTCTTTGTTTGCATTTATGGAGCACCCTACCTTGAGTCAATCGAGCTCTACTTTCGCTATATCGTGAATCCTGGTAGATTGTTGACTTGTTAGCGATTTTGCCGAGGATGTTGCTATTGATCCGTGCATGCTATGTTGTTGTTATTGCCATGTCTAGTTTCTATGCCATGTATTATTGATGGGTGTATTCTTAGTTTGTCATGCCATGCTCTGTAGTGAGTGCATCGAGCTCGTAAACATGCCTACTCGTTAACTGTTTTGCATGCTCTAGTTTTTCACGAAGTCTGTAATATGATTATGTTTTTGTCATGTTCACATGCTTGCAATTGTATTTTCTGATCCCTTTTGGCTCAAGATCACTAAGGGACTTTTGTTAAGTGCTTTGAGTAGCTTCATGCCATGCCTTGCTGTGCCATGTTAAGTTCCTGTAGCATGTAGTTCTCATGCTCTAAAGTGTGCTTCCTGACGATAAATTCCAGGCTTGCGCTAATTTCACTAAGTCTGAAACCTGTTATCATTTGCATTTTTGTCATGCTTGTTTGAACCTGTTAATGGATGAATTGGCCGTAGCTAAGTGTTCATCTTTTGTCAAGCATCATGAGTGGATCCCTGCCATGTATTTTGTTGTCATGTTTGAGTGTTGTAGCATAATTATCTTGATACATTTAGATGGCTACTTGCTGATTATCACAGACCGGTGCCATATTTGTTTTGCTTGCCTTTTCCAAACCGTGCATCCGATTCCGGTGTTCTTTATATCGATTTCAACCGAAATCACATCGCCTTACCAGTGGCACTCTTGGATTTCCAAGCTGAGGCCAGGTTCAATCATTCCTTTACAAATCATGCATATGCATCGCATACCGCATCCCACATATCATACCATGTTCATGTGTTGGTTGTTTACTATGTTGTGTGCTTCTTTGCGGTGTTTGCTTCTTCGGGTTGGTTTCGGTAACGTCGCGTTTGTGAGGACCCGTTCAACTACGTCTATTTTTCTTCTTCATGGACTCGTTCTTCTTCCTTGCGGGATTTCAGGCAAGATGACCATACCCTCAAAATCACTTTTATCTTTGCTTGCTAGTTGCTCGCTCTTTTGCTATGCCTATGTTGTGATACCTACCACTTGCTTATCATGCCTCCCATATTGTTAAGCCAAGCCTCTAACCACCTTCTCCTAGCAAACTGTTGTTTGGCTATTTACCGCTTTGCTCAGCCCCTCTTATAGCGTTGTTAGTTGCAGGTGAAGATTGGAGCTTGTTCCTTGTTGGAACATGGTTATTTTGTTGGGATATCACAATATCTCTTATTTAATTAATGCATCTATATACTTGGTAAAGGGTGGAAGGCTCGGCCTTATGCCTAGTGTTTTGTTCCACTCTTGCCGCCCTAGTTTCCGTCATATCGGTGTTATGTTCCTGGATTTTGCGTTCCTTATGCGGTTGGGTTATAATGGTAACCCCTTGATAGTTCGCCTTAAATAAAACTCCTCCAGCAAGGCCCAACCTTGGTTTTACCATTCGCCACCTAGCCTTTTTCCCTTGGGTTAGGCCAGCCCAAGGGTCATCTTTATTTTAACCCCCCCGGGCCAGTGCTTGTCTAAGTGTTGGTCCGAAACAAAGCCACTTGCGGCGCCACCTTGGGGAAACTTGAGGGCTAGTTTTTAGCTGTACGTAGTATTCATCCGGTGTTGCCCTGAGAACGAGATATGTGCAGCTCCCATCAGGACGTAGGCGCATCGGGCGGTCTTGCTGGACTTGTTTTACCATTGTCGAGGATGTCTTGTAACCGGGATTCCGAGTCTGATCGGGTCTTCCCACTAGAAGGAATATCCTTCGTTGACCGTGAGAGCTTGTGATGGGCTAAGTTGGGACAACCCTGCAGGGTTTTGAACTTTCGAAAGCCGTGCCCGCGGTTATGGGCAGATGGGAATTTGTTAACGTCCGGTTGTAGAAAACCTGAAGTTGACCTTAATTAAAATACATCAACCACGTGTGTAACCGTGATGGTCTCTTTCCGGCGGAGTCCGGGAAGTGAACATGGTGTTGGAGTTATGCTTGACGTAGGTTGCTCTAGGATCACTTCTTGATCATAGTTTCTCGATCGTGCTTTGCCTTCTCTTCTCGCTCTCTTTTGCGTATATGTTAGCCACCAAATATGCTAGTCGCTTGCTGTAGTTCCACCTCATACCTTTTACCCTACCTATGAGCTTAAATAGTCTTGATCGCGAGGGTGTGAGATTGCTGAGTCCCCGTGACTCACAGATACTTCCAAAACCAGTTTGCAGGTGCCGTTGATACCGAGCAGGTGACACAACCAAGCTCAAGGAGGAGCTCGATGAAGATCTTGTCCTTTGTGTTGTTTCGTTCTAGTTGATCAGTAGTGGAGCCCAGTTGGGGTTGATCGGGGACCTTGTTGCATTTGGAG
Source organism: Triticum aestivum (assembly GCF_018294505.1). Taxonomy (NCBI): domain Eukaryota; kingdom Viridiplantae; phylum Streptophyta; class Magnoliopsida; order Poales; family Poaceae; genus Triticum; species Triticum aestivum. The sequence continues at coordinate 543,758,368 of NC_057794.1, forward strand.
TTCTTCTTTTATTTTGGTTCCGTAGTCGGACCTTGACTGTATCTGGTTGATGTAATGCTTTATTCATGTAATTGTGTGAAGTGGCGATTATAAGCCAGCTATGTATCTCTTTTCCCTTATGTATAACATGGGTTGTGTGAAGATTACCTCACTTGCGACATTGCTTTCAATGCGGTTATGCCTCTAAGTCGTGCTTCAACACGTGGGAGATATAGCCGCATCGAGGGCGTTACAAGTTGGTAATCAGAGCCTTCCCCGGCCTTAGGAGCCCCCTGCTTGATCACATAGCCGGCGCTGTTGAGTCTAGAAAAATGTTTTGAGTCATTTAGGAATTATATATATCGGAGATTTATGAATTCTTTTTACTCCCCAGTCCCTTCGTCGCTCTGGTGAGGCATCCTGACGTAGAGTTTTGACTCTTCTCTTCTAAAATTTCACTAAAAATTTAGGATCACGCGGGTATCTTGGAATCATTCCGATGGTTTTGTGACGAGAACATTGTTCTTGGTGCCTCCCGTCATTTGGGGGTTGTGGCAGTGTCCCGGGGAGTTGAGCTCTGAGGTGTTGTCGTTACAATTTTATCGTTGCAGTTCTGGAATACCTGAGATAGTTTCGCCGACATCGAAAATCTCTTTTATGCAGTTGTTGGTGAGATAACCTCGATGCCACCCAGTGCTGGGGCGGGAGTTTGGGAGTATTGCCATAACTCGTATAACGGATGCTTTTCAAAGGTTGAGGTAGATGATTTCCGAAGGTTTCTTGGTTATGTGTTGAAGGATGTATACAGCTGGATGTAGGATTTGTTAGTTTGGGTGAGATATTATGCTTCCCCTGTATCCCCAACACCTGATTGCATAACCGGAAAGTTTCGGGAGTTTATAAGTGGGAATTCAAGTAGCTCTTAGGATATCTTTCCGACAGATGTATGATATAAAATTGGGGTTCGACGGCTAGTGGTCCGCCTATCCATGGTTGGTTTTACAGTGGTCTCGTTGTGTCTTAAAGAGTCCTTGGCTATGCCGACTCAGGGACGCTTCGTATGTCATGTGCACTGCCTTGTACATGATGGTGCTGTACGATCGAGCCCGTGTAGGCCCCACCACGAAAACTTCGGATGAAATCTCTATCATATGTTTGTTCTGGCTTATTTTACAAGCCAATCCTTTGTTTTGTTTTGAGTTGTGGTATTCGAGTTGCTTCGAAGTCAAATGTTGATTCCATACCTTCCCCAAATGGTGTTCTCATACTCCGATGTGAATACTAATCCTTCTTGATAATCGAGATTGTCATGTCAATCCTTTTTCACTGGCGTGTTTATCTTCAAGTGGATCCAATCACTTCAACATTCGCAAGATCAAGTATCAGTTCTTCTCAACGGTGTTTGTTTCATACGTCTCCAAGTTGCCTTTGTTTTTCCCGCCCACCCACCCTTTTTCTTCGAGGACTCAGAATTCTTAATCAAGTATCCATCTTATTGGTTATGAAGTCTCTCCATTCTTCTCCGTCAATATTCTTATCCGGTGATTCTCATGAAGATTCTAACGGAGATTCAAGTTGATCATTCTTCATTCTTTTCTTCTCTGGTGGTTTCAATTCAAGCTTTCGGTGTTTGATCATATTCTTTTCCTTATTTCAAATACTTTCTCATGCCGGTGCAATTCTTAGTCATTCCCTGCTTGCTATTCTTTTGTTCCGGAGTGCTAAAGATATCTCAGAAGATTTGTGTTCCACTCTTAATTCGTTCAAGCTATTTTGAGGATGTTATCTCATTCAAGCCTTTTAATTCAACCGGTGCAATCTCTCTTTTTAATCATTCTAACGGTGTTTTCTCTTGAGTGGGCCCTAACCCACAGGTCTTTTCCTAGGATCTTACCTGACTCTTCTTATTTTTCTGGAGCTATCCTAAATTCTTTTCGAAGTTTGATGTAAGAATGAATTATCATCGGTCTTATGTTTTTCTCCAAGATCTGTCGAATTCTTTTCATCGTTGGCTCAACCTATTCATTTTGATTCTTCCGGAGTGCCTAAATAAGTCATGGTGGTGTTTCTCGACGTCATTCTCTGCATTTGAAGACCGAAGAAGAGTTTCTTTTAAATCTTGCTTCATTCTCTTCAAAGATTCGTGATTCTAGCTTGTTGTCGTCCTCTCATAATTGTTTTGATTGTGAGAATTCTTTTTCCTCATCCGAACCATTTCAGGAACCTTTGCCAGTTGATTCTCTAAAGGCCATCATCTCAGAATTATTCATTTTCAGATTTTAGCCATTGTTCTCCAAATCTTACCGGTGCATCAGTCAAGTATTCTCTAATCAGTTCGTGAACTATTCGTCCTCTTGTATCTAAATTCTCTCAAGTATCTTCGTTCATTTCATAATTTGTCCCGGTGATTCATTATATTTTATTCGTTCTTTTTCAATCCTTACGGTGGTTCGTTTAAGATTTCTCTTCCTTCTTTATCATACCAATTCATTCGTTGTTTCGATTCCACCGGTGGTTAGTTGAAGACCTTCTCAAGTTGGCGCCGTATCTATCCTAATCCTTTCTTCGAGAATAAGTTGTATGCAATCTGTTTGCTCGTCATCAATTTAAATTGGTGAAGGTTAAGCATAATGTAATTCTTATTCTTGTTCATCCATATATTAATCTTTTCTTCCGGAGTTTGTTCACGATGATTAAATTCTTGGTTTCAAGTGCTCGTTTTTCTTTCCCGGAGTTCCAAGCTCTAATTATCACGGAGATCCATCTAAATCATTACAAGGTTTCACCTTGTGTTTCCAACTTGTCTTTATTTTCGTTATTCTTTTGTTTACCGGAGTTCTTCATGAAGGTTCTACATGATGTTTCATCAAGGATTTAATTCCTTCTCGAAGTGTTCATCGAGATTCTTTTTAGAAGAACTCAAGTATTTTCTTCATCTTGCAATCCGGAGTACAATTCTTTCTACCTTATCATTGGAGGTGGTATTATGTCATTCTTGATAATTTGAGTTCATGTTTCATGATTCACATGTTATTAATAATGAGGTATTTTAAATCCACCAACCAACTAGTTGGAGTTATCTTGTGTCATGTTTTCACCTAAAGCCTTCCCTAAGGATTGTTGCTATCTATGGTGCTCATAAGTGACCCAAGTTCTTCTTTTACCCTCCCGGTGAAATATTTTCTTGTCTCCTTGTTCATATCAATCCAATTCTTTTTCCCGTGAGTGGCAGGTTGTCACCTCATAATTTGAGATGTATTCCATAAGACCATATCAAGCGTATTCTTTTCGTTGTTGGTGTGCCAACAACTCCGTTCGAACCTTCTCCTAAAGATGCCTTTTCAAACTCTTTTGTGGCAGAAGTTGGCATTTTTTTCTCCATTCTTTTATTTTAATCATCTATCTTCTATTTCTTTCTCCCGGAGGCATTGTGTTGCTGCTCTCTTCAAACCTTCTTCTTGTCCTTGTCATGCTTATCCTTTTAACCGGAGTGTTGTGCCCCTTTGCTCAAGCTCTTTCATTTTATCAAGTCTTTCATCTCTTTTCAACCGAGTGCTGTCCGAATTCGTTCTTCCTTGTTTCTCTTTTCTAATGGAGTGTTTCTTTTCAAGTTCTGTCACCTCCATTGTATTCTTTGCTCGAAATGGTTTAACCTTTGCAAGGTTCTTTGGTTTCACTCGTTTGTCAAAGAAGCAACTCAGTTTTACCTCTTCTCTTTCTTTTTTGTTGTCCCTTCGGTGCCATTCTAGATCTCGGGACGAGATCCTCTCGTAGTGGTGGAGTGTTGTAACGCCCCGAGACCGATGTGCCAGGTGTCTTCCAGTTATTTGTTGTTGTTGCCTTGTCATTGCTTGCGTGTCATGCATTGCATATCATGTCATCATGTGCATTTCATTTGCATACATGTTCGTCTCATGCATCCGAGCATTTTTCCCGTTGTCCGTTTTGCAATCCGGCGCTCCTATGTCACCCGGTGTCCCTTTCTACCTCTTTTCGTGTGTGGGTGTTAAACGTTTTCGGATTGGACCGATACTTGTCATGCGGCCTTGGTTTACTACCGGTAGACCGCCTGTCAAGTTTCGTGCCATTTGGACTTCGTTTGACACTCCAACGGTTAACCGAGGAACCAAAAAGGCCTCATGAGTGTTGCAGCCCAACACCCTTCCAAAGTGTCCCAAAACCCATCTAAACCCCCTCCATCATCTCGGTCGTTCGATCACGATCGCGTGGCCGAAAACCGCACCTCATTTGGACTCTCCTAGCTCCCTCTACCTATAAAACTAGCCCTCCCTTTCCAAATCTCGGATCTTTTCCCCGAAACCCTAAAAATCTCCTCTCAGCTGGCCGGACGTGTCCGTTTCCGGCCGGACAACGTCCGCCACCGCCTCCGACGAACTAGGCTCCGCCACCTGTCCTCGCCGCCGCCGTTTTCCACCGTGCGCCGCCGCGGGCCCGCGCAGCCCAGATCCGGCCAGCGCGGCCCGAACCGCCGTCGCCCCGTGCCTGGTCATCATCGCGCCC
>NC_057794.1:543763349-543766973 GCF_018294505.1 Triticum aestivum
AGGAGCCGCCGCCTCCTCCAACGCCCGCCGCTTCGACCCACGTCCTCGGGCGCCGCGTGCAGCGCCGCCTCCCGCCACGCCGGCGCCGCTCCGGCCTCCTCCTTCATCTCCCGCGACGAACTCCGGTGAACAGGCGACTTCGGCGAACCTCGGGCGCCGCACCGCTACAGTACCCGCGCCATATCCAGATCTGGACTCGAGGGTTGATTTTCCTCTCGAAAACCCTATTTTTTGGCAATTTTCATCATGTTGTAACTTTGCATCCATAGCTCTGATTCATGCGTGTAGCATATCAAAATGTTTGTCTCAATGAGTACATCATTTCATCTCATTGCATCATTTTCATTTGAGCTCATCTTGATGCCCGAAATGTCGTTGGAAGAGGGCTATGTGATAAACTTGGCAGGTCTGTTTCATCAAATAGATATTTGTCATTTTTGCCATGATTAATGTGTGCATGATATGATCCTGAGCTCTACATGTGTTTTGTTATATGCCATGACATCTTTATAGAGGTGTTTTCCATGTATTTTTGTGGTATGTGTGGTGACTAGCACAAGCTTGCAAAGTAGCGTACTCGGTAATGCTGATTTCAGGGACTTAGAATTTCTCTAAGTTCTTGTCCTGTTTTTGTCGTTATGCCATATGTTCATGTTGTTTCCTAGTGACCCGTGCCTCTTTTGAGGATGATCAGTAAGGATGTTTTGTTAACATTGTGGTTCTCTATCCATCCATGTCTTTGTTTGCATTTATGGAGCACCCTAGCTTGAGTCAATCGAGCTCTACTTTCGCTATATCGTGAATCCTGGCAAATTGTTGACTTGTTAGCGATTTTGCCGAGGATGTTGCTATTGATCTGTGCATGCTATTTTGTTGTTCTTTCCATGTATAGCTTCTATGCCATGTATTCTTGATGGGTTTATGCTTAGTTTTTCATGACATGCTCTGTAGTGAGTGCATCGAGCTCGTAAACATGCCTACTCGTTAACTGTTTTGCATGCTCTAGTTTTTCACTAAGTGTGTAATCTGATTATGTTTTTGCCATGTTCACATGCTTGCAATTGTATTTTCTGATCCCTTTTGGCTCAAGATCACTAAGGGACTTTTGTTAAGTGCTTTGAGTAGCTTCATGCGATGCCTTGCTGTGCCATGTTAAGTTCCTGTAGCATGTAGTTATCATGCTCTAAAGTGTGCTTCCTGACGATAAATTCCAGACTTGTGTTAATTCCACTAAGTCTGAAACCTGTTATCATTTGCATTTTTGCCATGCTTGTTTGAACCTGTTAATGGATGAATTGGCCGTAGCTCAGTGTTCATACTTTGTCAAGCATCATGAGTGGATCACTGACATGTATTTTGTTGTCATGTTTGAGTGCTGTAGCATAATTATCTTGATGCATTTAGATGGCTACTTGCTGAATATCGCAGGCCGGTGCCATATTTGTTTTGCTTGCCTTTTCCAAACCGTGCATCCGATTCCGGTGTTCTTTATATCGATTTAAACCGAAATCACCTCACCTTACCAGTGGCACTCTTGGATTTCCAAGCTGAGGCCAGGTTCAATCATTCCTTTGCAAATCATGCATATGCATCGCATACCACATCCCGCATATCATACCATGTTCATGCGTTGGTTGTTTACTATGTTGTGTGCTTCTTTCTGGTGTTTGCTTCTTCGGGTTGGTTCCGGTAACGTCGCGTTTGTGAGGACCCATTCGACTACGTCCGTTTTTCTTCTTCATGGACTCGTTCTTCTTCCTTGCGGGATTTCAGGCAAGATGACCATACCCTCGAAATCACTTCTATCTTTGCTTGCTAGTTGCTCGCTCTTTTGCTATGCCTATGCTGTGATACCTACCACTTGCTTATCATGCCTCCCATATTGTTAAGCCAAGCCTCTAACCACCTTCTCCTAGCAAACCGTTGTTTGGCTATATTACCGCTTTGCTCAGCCCCTCTTATAGCGTTGTTAGTTGCAGGTGAAGATTGGAGCTTGTTCCTTATTGGAACATGGTTATTTTGTTGGGATATCACAATATCTCTTATTTAATTAATGCATCTATATACTTGGTAAAGGGTGGAAGGCTCGGCCCTATGCCTAGTGTTTTGTTCCACTCTTGCCGCCCTAGTTTCCGTCATATCGGTGTTATGTTCTCGGATTTTGCGTTCCTTACGCGGTTGGGTTATAATGGGAACCCCTTGACAGTTCGCCTTGAATAAAACTCCTCCAGCAAGGCCCAACCTTGGTTTTACCATTCGCCACCTAGCCTTTTTCCCTTGGGTTAGGCCAGCCCAAGGGTCATCTTTATTTTAACCCCCCCGGCCAGTGCTTGTCTAAGTGTTGGTCCGAAACAGAGCCACTTGCGGTGCCACCTCGGGGAAACTTGAGGGCTGGTTTTAGCTATACATAGTGTTCGTCCGGTGTTGCCCTGAGAACGAGATATGTGCAGCTCCCATCAGGATGTCGGTGCATCGGGCAGTCTTGCTGGACTTGTTTTACCATTGTCGAGGATGTCTTGTAACCGGGATTCCGAGTCTGATCGGGTCTTCCCGCTAGAAGGAATATCCTTTGTTGACCGTGAGAGGTTATGATGGGCTAAGTTGGGACACCCCTACAGGGTTTTGAACTTTTGAAAGCCGTGCCTGCGGTTATGGGCAGATGGGAATTTGTTAATGTCCTGTTGTAGAAAACCTGAAGTTGACCTTAATTAAAATACATCAACCGCGTGTGTAACTGTGATGGTCTCTTTCCGGCGGAGTCCGGGAAGTGAACACGGTGTTGGAGTTATGCTTGACGTAGGTTGCTCTAGGATCACTTCTTGATCATAGTTTCTCGATCGTGCTTTGCCTTCTCTCCTCGCTCTCTTTTGTGTATATGTTAGCCACCAAATATGCTAGTCGCTTGCTGCAGTTCCACCTCATACCTTTTACCCTACCTATGAGCTTAAATAGTCTTGATTGCGAGGGTGTGAGATTGCTGAGTCCCCGTGACTCACAGATACTTCCAAAACCAGTTTGCAGGTGCTGTTGATACCGAGCAGGTGACGCAACCAAGCTCAAGGAGTAGCTCGATGAAGATCTTGTCCTTTGTGTTGTTTCGTTCTAGTTGATTAGTAGTGGAGCCCAGTTGGGGTTGATCGGGGACCTTATTGCATTTGGGGTTCTTCTTTTATTTTGGTTCCGTAGTCGGACCTTGACTGTATCTGGTTGATGTAATGCTTTATTCATGTAATTGTGTGAAGTGGCGATTGTAAGCCAGCTATGTATCTCTTTTCCCTTATGTATAACATGGGTTGTGTGAATATTACCTCACTTGCGACATTGCTTTCAATGCGGTTATGCCTCTAAGTCGTGCTTCGACACGTGGGAGATATAGCCGCATTGAGGGCGTTACAGGTGTGCATCCAACTTGCTTGCTCATGAAGACCTAGGGCATTTGAGGAAGCCCATCGTTGGAATATACAAGCCAAGTTCTATAATGAAAATTCCCACTAGTATATGAAAGTGATAACTCAAGAGACTCTCTATATGAAGAACATGGTGCTATTTTGAAGCACAAGTGCGGTAAAAGGATAGTAACATTGCCCCTTCTCTCTTTTTCTCTCATTTTTTTCTTTTTTTCTT
>NC_057794.1:543767277-543771370 GCF_018294505.1 Triticum aestivum
GGCCTCTCTCTTTTTTTTGGGGGGGGGGGGCTTCTTTGGTCACTTTTATTTTGATAACCTTACATGGGACAATGTTCTAATAATTATGATCATCACACTTTTATTTACTTACAACTCAATACTACAACTCGATATCTAGAACAAAGATATGACTCTATATGAATGCCTCCGGCGGTTAACCGGGATGTGCAATGATCTAGCATAGCAATGACATCAAAAAACGGACAAGCCATGAAAACATCATGCTAGCTATCTTACGATCATGCAAAGCAATATGACAATAAATGCTCAAGTCATGTATATGATGATGATGGAAGTTGCATGGCAATATATCTCGGAATGGCTATGGAAATGCCATAATAGGTAGGTATGGTGGCTATTTTGAGGAAGGTATATGGTGAGTTTATGGTACCAGCGAAAGTTGCGCGGTACTAGAGAGGCTAGCAATGATGGAAGGGTGAGAGTGCGTATAACCCATGGACTCAACAATAGTCATAAAGAACTCACATACTTATTGCAAAAATCTATTAGTCATCGAAACAAAGTACTACACGCATGCTCCTAGGGGGATAGATTGGTAGGAAAAGACCATCACTCATCCCCGACCGCCACTCATAAGGAAGACAATCAATAAATACCTCGTGCTCCAACTTCGTTACATAACGGTTCACCATACGTGCATGCTACGGGAATCACAAACTTCAACACAAGTATTTCTACTAATCCACAACTACCCACTAGCATGACTCTAATATCACCATCTTTATACCGCAAAACTATTGCAAGGAATCAAACATATCATATTCAGTGATCTACAAGTTTTATGTAGGATTTTATGACTAACCATGTGAATGACCAATTCCTGTCATCTCTCTAAACAGATATAAGTGAAGCAAGAGAGTTTAATTCTTTCTACAAAAGATATGACCATGCTATAACAAATATAAGTGAAGCAAAAGAGCATTATACAAATGGCGGTTGTCTATATAAAGAGAAACAGGCAATCCAAACTTCAAATAATATAAGTGAAGCACATGAAGCATTCTATAAAGCCATACTCAAAAGATATAAGTGAAGTGCATAGAGCATTCTATTAATCAACCAAGGACTATCTCATACCAGCATGGTGCATAAAATAAAAAAAGAAAAATAAATGCAAAAGACGCTCCAAGATTGCACATATCGTATGAACGAAACGAATCCGAAAACATACCGATACTTGTTGAAGAAAGAGGGGATGCCTTCCGGGGCATCCCCAAGCTTAGACGCTTGAGTCTCCTTGAATATTTACTTGGGGTGCCTCGGGCATCCCCAAGCTTGAGCTCTTGCCTCTCTTCCTTCTCCTCACAACGAGACCTTCTCGATCATCGAACACTTCACCCACACAAAACTTTAACAGAAAACTCGGTAAGATCCGTTAGTATAATAAAGCAAATCACTACTCTAAGTATTGTTGCAAACCCATTCATATTTTGTTTTTGCATTGTGTCTACTGTAGTATAACTTTTTCATGGCTTAATCCACTGATATGAATCGATAGTTTCATCAAAACAAGCAAACTATGCATAAAAACAGAATTTGTCTAAAACAGAACAGTCTGTAATAATCTGAACATTCACCATACTTCTGATACTTTAAAAATTCTACCAAAATTAGAAAAAATAAAAAAATTGTATAGGAAGACAGTGCAAAAAGAATCAGAACCATTTCACGTTCCAGTTAAAAATGTAAAATCGCGCACTACAGCCAAAGTTTCTATCCTGCACCGTACAAACCATCAAGCAAATGTAAACATCCTAAAGGCAAACCTTGGCACATTATTTTTATAATACAATGGAATTGTACAAGGGGATAATTATTTTTATTGAAAAGTTTCTGTAATCAAGATTCACAAAGCTCCCATGAGCATGAACAAAGTTCAAGGCTAGCTCCCACTCCAACAATGCTTGTCTTTCTCACTTTTGCTTTCCTTTTTGAAAAAGTTTTGGGTTCCCCTCTTTATTTTTGTTGTTTTAAACTATATGAAAACACTCAACATAAATAAATGACTCTCTAAAACTTCCGGGTTGTCTCCCTGGCAGCGCTTTCTTTAAAGCCATTAAGCTAGGCATATAGTGCTCAAGTAATGGATCCACCCGGATCCCAAGGTATATCAAAGCCAATTTTAATTAACAATGATTTGTAATTTAGTGGTGAGCACAAGGTAACATATATCATGTAATGACGAAGTCTAACTCTCTTCCTATGCATCGGCATGTCATAAAAGAACAATTCATGCACACATAGTAAAGGCTAATGCATAGTATAAACAGTTTCTTGCAATTTTATCATATTGGAAACATAGAGAGGTGGAGATATAGTTCCTCTCTCATAATAATTGCAATTAGGAGCAGCAAGCACATGCATATTATATTCATCAAAATCATCATGTGCAACGGTAAAAGGCAACCCATCAATATAATCCTTAATAAGAGCAAACTTCTCTGATATAGTGTAGTTTGGAGAATTCAAAAAGACAATAGGACTATCATTTGTGGGTGCAATAGCAACAATTTCATGTTTAACATAAGGAACTATAGCAAGTTCATCTCCATAAGCATAATTCATATTGGCATCTTGGCCACAAGCATAGCAAGCATCATCAAAAAGGGATATTTCAAGAGAATCAACGGGATCATAATAGTCATCATAGCAATCATCCTCCGGTAAGCACGAAGGGAAGTTAAACAATGTATGAGTTGAAGAGTTACTCTCATTAGAAGGTGGGCACGGGTAGCTAATCCGCTCTTCCTCCTTTTGTTCTTCGCTCTCCTCATCATCTTTTTCATCCAATGAGCTCACAGTTTCATCAATTTCTTCTTCCATAGATGTAACACCCCGTATGTAACCTGCCACATTTGTATTCCAACTCTTGCCATTTCCGGCACTAAGTTATTTTATTTCCTCGTTGTTGGGTTTTGTATTCGTTGTTGTTTTGTCTTTGTCATGCATCTCATATCATGTCATCATGTGCATCACATTTGCATACGTGGTCGTCTCATGCATCCGAGCATTTTCCCCGTTGTCCGTTTTGCATTCCGGCGCTCCTATGTCCTCCGGTGTCCCTTTCTACCTCTTTTCGTGTGCGGGTATTAAACATTCTAGGATTGGACCGAGACTTGCCAAGCGGCCTTGGTTTACTACCGGTGGACCACCTGTCAAGTTTCGTGCCATTTGGACTTCGTTTGATGCTCCAACGGTTAACCGAGGGACCGAAAAGGCCTCATGTGTGTTGCAGCCCAACACCTCTCCAAAGTGACCCAAAACCCACCTAAACCTCCTCCATCATCTAGATCGTTCGATCATGATCGCGTGGCTGAAAACCGTGATCAATTTGGAGCCTTCTAGCTCCCTCTACCTCTATATATAGGTCCCTCCACGAAAATCCCGGGTCTCCTCCACCCCTAACCCTAAAAATCTGCTCGCGCCACGCCGGACACGTCCGATTCCGGCCGGACGAGACCACTGTTGGATTTCGTAGTAATTTCAAAAAAATTCCTACGCACACGCAAGATCATGGTGATGCATAGCAACGAGAGGGGAGAGTGTGATCTACGTACCCTTGTAGATTGACAACGGAAGCGTTTGGTTGATATAGTCGTACGTCTCCACGGCCCGATCGATCAAGCACCGAAACTACGGCACCTCCGAGTTCTAGAACATGTTCAGCTCGATGACGATCCCCGGACTCCGATCCAGCAAAGTGTCGGGGAAGAGTTCCGTCAGCACGACGGCGTGGTGACGATATTGATGCACTACCGTCGCAGGGCTTCGCCTAAGCACCGCTACAATATTATCGAGGACTATGGTGGAAGGGGGCACCGCACACAGCTAAGAATATGATCACGTGGATCAACTTGTGTGTCTAGGGGTGCCCCCTGCCCCCGTATATAAAGGAGCAAGGGGAGGAGGCCGGCCGGCCCTATAGGCGCGCCAAGGAGGAGTCCTCCTCCTAGTAGGAGTAGGACTCCTACTAGGAGGGGGAAGGAAGTGGGGAGGGAGAGGGAAAGGGGGGCGCCGCCCCCCCTCTCCTAGTCCAATTCGGACCAGGGGG
>NC_057794.1:544113351-544118498 GCF_018294505.1 Triticum aestivum
GCTCTGGATGTGCGCGTGGGGCGCGGATCGACAGCCGAGCACGGCGGTGGCAGGCGTATGTCGGGCGCGGGAACCAGCCGGGCGTGGCGGGTGCGGCTCCGGAGCGCGAGGTGTGCTGCGGGCGGTGGACCTGCTCGTCTGCTCTGCTGCTTCGCTTGCGGCTCCGATCTGGATCTGGCGTGAGCTGCTTCTTCGGTCTGGTGCTGCTCTTCGCGATGTGGTGTTGGTTGTTGCGGTGGTGGTGGCTGCGGTGGTGTTGCGGTGGTGGACGGCGGCTTCGGCCAGGGGGTGGTGCGGTTCTGGTCGCGATGGATCGTGGGATCCCGTGGCCGGAGTGAGGTCGGCCTCGGCAGGGGTGGTGGTTTGTTGGCGGCAGTCGGTGGTGGCGGGCGGTCGGCACATCTCCGGGAGAAATCCTTGCTCCGGTCTCCACCGGAGCCGACGGCAGCGGCGCCCGCGGGTGCCGTGATCTTTCTTGAAAGCGTCGTCGTGGAGGTGCGCTCCTCCTCCCCACGGCTTTGGCTCCGGAGGGAAACCTCAGATCCTCTGGATCGGGCGATGGAGGCGTCTTCGCGTCTTTCTCCTCCTTGGGGGCATTGTCTCGGAGCAGGCAACGACTGGGAGACCGATGGATGGCGGCATCTTCGCCGCGTGGTTTGTGACATCTTCGCCGCGTAGTTTGCCGAGGCGGCCTTTTCGGGGGCGCTGATTTCCGTTTGGCAACGAAGATGGCGTCGAGAGGAACTCTGGTCGCGGCTCGGGCTTCGGTAGTCGGATCTTCCCGGTGTGTCCGAGGTGCTCTCTGGGGCACGGTCGGCGCAAGTCCTGCATATTTCCCTTGTGATGATCGTCGTCAGAGTCGGAGCTGTCGGCTGTTCGCGCGTGTGGCCTTCTGTTGGCATGTGCCGTCATGGTTTCTGTGCAGCTATTTGCGGGTTGGCTTCGACGATGAAGGTCTACGGTGAAGTCGGAGTCGCCCGTTCGGAGGTAGCCGGTGATGACGATGACGCTTGCGACTGCTCGGCGGATGTCTTTCCCTCTTTGTAGCTTTGTGATCCCATGTCGGTGGCCAGGTTGACCGGTGGTACCCATTTTATGTGGGTTGAATTGTATCGGTTTTAGCCCGGTTTTCCGTCAATTAACCGGGCAATTCTCACTCCTTCTTAATTAATGAAAATGGCAAGTCTTTTGCCTCGTTTCAAAAAAATAAAATAAAATAAATACGTGTATGCACTTGATGAAGCTAGAAACAAACCAAAAATAAAAACAAAAACAAAAACAATAAGAGGGAAAATAATAATAATAAAACAAGAAATCAACAACGAGCAAAAAAAAACCCCACCATCCAAGCCAAAGTCTGTTACCTAAATAATTGATAAAAAAATAGGTATCAAAACCATCTAGAAGAAAGTCCATTGACCAAAATACAAAAGTAAAAAAAGAAACTAAAACAAGAAGCATAGAAAGAAAAGGACTAGTGAGTCAAAAAAAGGGCGTGCATTTCCTGCATTTTTTAAGCCCCCCTTCCCTTCCTCCTTGCGTCGAGCCGCCCCTCTGACATCGGCCAAACCGTCAGCCCTCGCCACCCGCAGCTGGCGGCGCTGCCTCGCGCGCCTCGCCTCCCTGTCCAAGCCGCCCCGGCTACCCCTCTAACCCTCCACCACCCTTCTTCTCTGATCCCGGGTGCCCACCCTACACCACTAACCGTCAAACCCCCTACTCGCTTGCATCCCCATCCCCCGCTCGTTCACGGCTTTTCCTCACTCAGGACGCTGTGGTTGGCCTCGTCACCCCCCTCTCTGCCTTGGAGCTCCGCACCGCCTCGCCTTTCTTCACCAAGAAAAGTCGACCGAGGTGTCTAGGGCACATCTAGATGTGCTCTAGTTATTGCACATCTAAGTGAGTGAATCAAGCATAAAGATGAAAAAAATATATCCACACGAATCTCGATGTAAAATCAACGATATAGGACTTAGATGTGCAATACTTATGGCACATTTAGATGTGCTTTAGCAAAATTGAGGGGTTGTCTAGAGCACATCTAGATGTGCCCTAATTATTGCACATCTAAGTGGCTCAATCAAACTAGGAAGGAAAAGAAAAAAGAGGAAAGAAAATGTTTGCACAAATCTCCGTGTAAAATCAAGGACATGGGACTTAGATGTGCAATACTTAGGACACATCTAGATGTGCTTTAGCAAAACTGTACTCCCTCCGTAAACTAATATAAAAGCGTTTAGATTACTAAAGTAATGATCTAAATGCTCTTATATTAGTTTACGGAGGGAGTAGTTAATAAACATTCCATCAGTCAAAAAAAAACACTAATAAACACGTCAAAAGAAAGAGAGGTGCTACACACCTACGAGGTTTCTCTCGTACTAGGATTTTGGTCATACTCTGCAGATCAAGCCGTCCGTCGGTAGAGCCAGCTAGTGTGGAGCACACCGCCATGGATACAGTAAAGAGTAAAGACTGTAAGATGCTAAATACAGTACCAGTTACGTACCATAATCATGGCCTTGACGTTATCGCGGGTGAAGCGGAGGGCGTCCTCTCTGTGCTTCCCGCTGATTGGGTTTGCCTCGGTGAGGAACGCGAGCAGGCCGTCTACCAAGTCAGCGTCGGGGTCGGCGGCGTTCTTTCCCCTCCTCATGTGCTCGTCGATGATCCTGTCGATAAACTTGTCGAGAGCGCCGCGCGCCGTGCGGAGGCGGCGGTTGAAGCCCCGCCGGCCCACCCAGCCGAGCCACGGGAAGAAGTCACCGATGTGGAACAATCCTAGGAGGCTGGAGAACTCCTGGAGAATGGCGATGAACTCATCCAGCCCATCCTCGTCGCCTGTGCTGAAGGCGGCGCGGAAGATGACACTGACGGTGAGGTTGAAGATGAGCTCGCCGAGGTTGACGGCCTCGCCGCTGCGCCTGCCGACGGCGCGGGCGAGCGCCCCGTACCCGTCTCGCAGGGCGAGCCACGTCTCGGCGCGGCGTCGGCTGAAGATCTTGGTGACGCAGAGCTTGCGCATCTGGCGCCAGTAGGCGCCGTTGTGCGCGAACGCCATGTCGGAGCGGCCGTAGGTGAGGTAGACGACGGCGATGGTGGCCGGGCGGTTCGAGAAGGCGGCGTCCTGCACGTGCAGCACCTCGCGCGCGTACTCCGGCGTCGACACCGCGAAGACGTGGAGCCTGCCGAGGCGAAGGTGCAGCAGCCCGCCATACTGCTTCGCTAGCGCCGCTAGGCCGCGGTGGGTCAGCGGGTCCACTAACGTCATGTTGCCGATGACTGGCAGCGGCTTCGGACCCGGAGGAAATGGCGCGCTGCCCAGCCGCCGACTCTGCAGAATGACGAAAGCCAGCGAGGCGAGGAATAACCAGATCAGTGGATCCTTGAGAAACTCCGTGGCGATCTTTGCAGAGGCCGCCATTGACGATAGCCACGACTCACGTGCTGGATAGCGATAATACTGCAAGAACCCTCCACAGCTATCCGTGTGGATGCATGGTTTATATATTCAGCGTTGCTAAATCTCAATATGTCTTAGTTGATATTATATTCGTGAAATCGATCTTGTATGGAGATTGGCGCAATATTTTTTTAGTTTTTTTCCTTTTGTTTTTTTCCATCTTATGTCACTTGATTGAGACTAATCCTGATGTCGCGGCCGGCCGCTCCGTGGCCGCCCATGATCACCGCGGAGAAGACGACCAGCAGCGCCAAACTTGTGGAAGAAGTGAAAATGACTGAGGTGAAAATGACTGGGCGCGAGGCGGGTGAGGGCGACGGGGCGGAGATCTTGCCGCCGCCGCCGGAACCACCGCCTGAGTTGCTTCGCTGCCCGCCTCATCGTGGTCATGCGGGACATTCTCCGGGGGAAACGACGCAGATCCGGGCCGAAATCGATGGGGAGGCGGATCGGGATCACCGTTTTCTCCATCCGGCGAAGTGGGTGGTCAGAGTTGAGGACACCAGGGACCCCGGCCACCGGCGCGAGGGCAGGGTGTACGCGTACTCGCGATCCTGATGGACAGTGGTGACGGATGCTGATGGAGACATCCTCGCCGGCCGGCATCTCACGGAAGGTGAGCATTTGGTTGAGGGTTTGCAACTCACAATTGACGTCTACGTTGTGTGGTGTCTTCATCGTGTGCAGGACGCAGAGAGTGCAGAGGATGCTTGTGAAATTGTCGATCTTACGTCCGAGCCTGTACCTGTGATTCCGAAGCAGTGCCTTGGGGGTCGTTTTTGGATTCTTATCGATAGCGAAGATGAGGACAGTGAGGAGGAACCGAATCAGAAGTGCGTCAAGAAGAAGCCGCCGACGTGTTTGCCGGTGATGCCGCACGGCGGTGGTACAGGGCGGACGCACGGGGAAAGAATTGCCGTCGGTCCAAGATCAGAGTCAAAAACCAAAATCAAGCCATGGATCGGTCCGCTGCCAAAGGTATGTGCGTCTCAGGTTTCTTTGTCAGATTTTTTACGCCGGAGATCTGGACAAAAGTAACAAGAAAGAAAAAGAAGAAGGCGCCACCGGCGGTGATTGCTCCGGCCGCGGTGGACGCCGTGATCCGTGATTTTTGCCAGGAGAGGAGCGAGCGTTTGAATCACCTATAGGGCCTAAGTGGCCCAGTGGTGGAGAGCTCGGTGTTGGGCCGGCAATCGGCTGGGTATGAGGCCCGGTGCGATTCTCCTGGGCCAGAACGGCAGGGGCTGGCATCGATCGAAGCCATATCGGTTCGGGTGCAGCCCCACACACGTAATCTTCCTGCTCTTTCCGTCGGCGCAAGAGTTAGGGTTCGGCGGCAGGGTTCGACGGGTTTTCCTCGCATCTCGGCCGGTCGGCCAGCCATGATCGCGCCGATGGCTGGCCGGGGGAACGGGCCGCCGCCGGGGAGTGTGAAGCAGTCGTCGGGGCCGAAGCCGGTGCCTAAGCAGGTCGCGCCCGGGTCGGCTGCGGTGTCTAGGCAGCAGGTTCAGCACCCGCCGGCCGCCGGGGCCTCGGCCCAGCAGCCCCGTGCAGCGACGGCCGCTGCGGGACGTGGTGTTGGCTTGCCAGGGCAGAGGCCGCCAGCGCAGGGGCCGGCCGCGGTCGCTGCTGCAGGCCGAGGCGGTGCTTCTCCGGTTGTGGCGATGGCTGCGGGCCATGGCGG
>NC_057794.1:544118899-544135800 GCF_018294505.1 Triticum aestivum
GCAGCATCGGGCTCCGCCGCCGCCCCACTACGTCGCGAGGCCGACGCAAAAACGGCCTGGGCCGGTGCAGACGCATGCACCGCCGCCTCATTCTGACAACGTGGGTGCTGGTGGTACGGGGCTGTCTCGTGGCCCGGCGTACCGTGGTGATAATGGTCCACCCCGGAGTCATTGGGGCGACGATGGATCCAATGCATATGGTGATGGCCAACATCGCGGATCGTCGTCGTCTGGTGGCGGCCGTGGATATGCTTGGCAGAGTGATGGCACTGCTGAGAGACCGTTTCTCGGCCCTACGGGAGGCTTCGTCGAGGGGGCATCTGGCCCAGACTATCAGCAGCGAGGTGGATACCGCGGCCATCGTGGCGGTCAAGGGGGTCGGTACAGGCACCGCCGGCCTCCTCCGCCTGTCGTCGTGGAGCAGACGGCCTCCGCGGAGATGGCCGAACCTGGTCACACGTCGGAGCTTTCTGGTCAGGCTATGGAGGTGGTGACTGCGCTGGCTACTGCTGAGCTACCGGGGACTGAGACCACAGTCGAGGCTGTTGACAGGGCGGATTCTGATAGAGCGTCCAAGTGGGCCCACAAGAAGGAGAAGACGATGTGCTATCGTTGTGGTGAGAAGGGCCGCTTTATCGCGGAATGCGTAACTGAGCTTTGTAATACTTGCCTCAAGCCAGCACATGACTCGGGGGAATGCCCTATTCTACGTGATCAAGTGCCTTCTATTACCATCTATGAAGTGTATTGTGCCGAGTTGATGTTCCTTGAGTCTCCTAGTGCGAGGGAGATCCTAGAGGAGACCGAGAGCATGACCACTGTGATTGTGAAAGTGACCAAAAGTGATGTTACTGAGAATCAGATTGTGCAGCGGCTTAAGGAGTTAGTTCCAGGTGACTACCAGTGGGAACTTGTCAGTCTCGAGGCAAACATGTATAAGGTTGACTTCCCTTCTGTTGAGGATTTGCAGAGACTTTTGAGTTTCGGGCTGTGCAGAGTGCCTGGCACAGAATGTATCCTGGAGTTCCATGAGTGGAAGAAGGTTGAGCCACAGGGCAAGCCTCTCACTCAGGTCTGGCTACGTTTCTTGGGGACTCCCTCGAAGCCAATGCAGGACGCTCGGGTTGTTGCGAGTCGGGGTATCTTGGTGGGGAAAACTGAGAGAGTGGATATGGCATTTACCCGAGCTCACGGGGTGGCCTGTTTGTTGGTGAGTGTTCTGGATATTGAGTTTGTGCCTGATGTGGTTAAGTGGACATATAGGGGCGAAATATTCAACCTCGAGATTGAGTTCGAGGATACCGAGCTTTTCACTGAGGCCATCGCTGGTACTGATGTAGACATGCACGAGGGAGATGATACCTCCGGTGCTAAGGAGGCGCCATCGGATGAGCTTGGACGAGAGTTATTCAACGGTTCGGGGACCATCTCTCAGACGCCCGGGGGCGGAACGACGCCATCCTCTTCGGTGCCAATGAACGCCCTGAGATTCGGGTCTTTTGAGCCAGCTTCTGCTCCTCCCAGACTCTGGAGTGACCGGGTGGAGTCCGATGACGCGCTTGAGCGCAAGCTTCCATCTTTGGATTTTGATGCTGCTGATGGTCCAGTGCTCAGGGGCTCGGAGGTGATTGCATCTATGAGGACATCAGTAGATGGAGGAGAGGGGGGGGGAGGAGCTTGGGCAGGAGGCCCCTCTTTCTCCTGCTCTGACTATTGTCTTATCCAGGGTGACAGAGCCGACGATGGTGGTTGAGCCTACGGGAGGGGGCCAGGGGCAGGTGGCCTCGGCCCTCTCTTCTCCAGCGGCTACGGTGATCGCACCACTTGTGGCGTCGGTGACTCCCTCCGGCCAGAGGGCTGAGGCGGGAGGGGAGTACGGGCAGGCGGCCCACATCCTCCCCACTGGTGCGCCTGCGCCCCAGGGTGTCGGTTCGACGCTGACATCGTCGGGGCCTTGGAGTTCCCCTTCACTGCTTACGGCAGCTCCTACAGTTTCTTCGACGGATGCAGCCCCACAGTGTGCTCGAGGTGAGGCTAGTGGCCTTACTTCGTGCGGGGCCACTCGGGAGGAGGTCATTGCGTTTGGAGGAATTGCGGATCTGGTATCTGAGGGGCGGCGGATGAGCTGCCGCCTCCAGGATCTTCCGGAGGTTGACGACATGCAGCAGCGGTGCGCCATGCGGGTGGCCAAGCTTCGTGACATTGAGGTCACTACGGGTATGTCGGTCAACAGTTCTAATTCCATATTGCATTTTCTGATAATGAGATTATTAATAATGCAAATCAATTAGTAGTTTCACTAGGTAGTAATGATAGTGAAATCTCTAAATATGTAAATGATATCCTGGATTTGGAAGCGAAACGCGCTTTAGAAATGATTCGAAACTTAGCAGCGGGCAAGCCCATGAATGATTCCGATATCGATGCTTTGGGAGTTAGGGTGCTCGATAATTTTTGTGCGGATCTTGCACCATCTTCCATTCCTGAGTCAGAGGAAGAGGATGATACTTTTGAGGCTGAAGTAGTTAGATCCATGGAGCCCGGTTGTGAGGACCGGGTGGAGGATCAACACAAACCTAAATGCAAGTGGAAGCGGAAGATTTATCCTGCTTCGGCGGTGCGCAGGAGTGCTAGGATCCGTACTACTAAAAAATTTCATGACGAAATATGAGAGGCATATTTTGGAATAGCATAGGTCTAAAAGACTTGGCTAAAAGAAGGTTCCTGGCAGATGCTTCCATTGAGTTCAAGTTAGATTTTATTGCACTATCGAAAACTGATAGAGATAATTTCTCTCCACAGTTTCTCAGTACTTTATCAGGAGGTGTTGATTTTGATTGGCAGTGCCTTCCTCCGAGAGGAAGATCGGGTGGGATCTTACTTGGAGTTAGATGTGAATCACTGGAAGTGCGAAGTGTAGTGATGTGAGACTTCACAGTTAAATTTCGGGTTAGATCGAAGGCCGATGGGTTTAATTGGGCTCTGGTGGCGGTATATGGTGCCGCACAGCCCGAACTCAAACCGGAGTTTTTGGCAGATCTAGTTCGAATTTGCGGTTCCGAGCAGCTTCCGATCTTGGTTGGTGGTGATTTCAACATAATTAGAAGGAGAGAGGAAAAGAACAATGATAACTTCGATGGTCGGTGGTCGTTTATGTTTAACACCATTATTAAAAGCTTGGATCTGAGAGAGATAGAGCTTTTGGGAAGAAAATTTACCTGGGTTAATACCTTGCCAAACCCGGCGTTTGAGAAGTTGGATCGAGTCCTTACGAGCGTTGAATGGGAACAGAAATTTCCCTTGGTAACGGTCCAGGCGCTTTCGCGCGGAATTTCTGACCACACACCTTTACTGGTGGATTCCGGTGAGGCAACCCATGCAGGGAACAAAAACTCTTTTTCGTTTGAACTGGCATGGTTTGAAAGAGAAGCCTTCTTTGATCTGGTCGCCAGGGAATGGGCTAAGGATGCATGAGGTACGACTTCGGTTGAGCGCTGGCAGAATAAGATAAGTGTCAGGACCCCGACTCGATGTCACATCGATCTAGCCGGTAACACTTCATATCACTTTGCGGCCTCACGCACGGTATCCCCACGGGTGTCGCCTTACCTTCGCCCGGGACCGTTTGCGCCTTTTGGCTCACGTATATGATAGTGTCGCTAGCATCCATATGATAAGGAGCCCGGGCTGACATGACTAGTCGTAAACCCAAAGTGGCACAGACTTACAGGGACAGGCATCCATGACCCAACTTCGAACGTGTCGGTCATCAGCAAGTGGGTCCGGGCTGTAGCACTGGGCTAGCAGGACTCCGGTAAACCGGGCTGTAGCGGGCTAACAGGACTCCGGTACTCAATGCGTGACATTTCCCCGAAGGGACAGACACCGGAACGAAGAAGGACACATGCCGGCCAGCCTAAGTGTTCCAGAGCAGTAGCAAGCTACCATGGCTCAGCGGTAACACTAGGAGACATTTCCCGGTAAGAGAGGCTACTAAAGATAAACAACTAGATAGTCAGATCCCACACATACCAAGCATTTCAATCATACACACAATATGCTCGATATGTGCAAATACAACAAGGCATCACAACATGACTCTACGACACAAGTACTTTATTTAAGGCTCAGCGAGCCATACATAACATACACAAAGGTACGGGTCACACGACCCAGCATTCAAGTCATACAGTCATGCAAACTAGCAGCGGAAGTAACTTGTCTGAGTACAGACAACTAGAAAAATAGAAGAGGCTTGGAAAGCCTAGCTATACTACGAGGTCCTTCACAAGCTCAAGATCACCACCTGGGCCTTAGCCTACTCATTGATGTCAACGTCTACGTAGAACCCATCAGAAGGGGTTGCAGCGTCTTCTGTAAAATGTAAATTATAGCAACATGAGTACAAAGGTACCCAGCAAGACTTACATCAGATCCTACATACATGCATATTATCAAGAAGGGTTGGTGGAGTTATTGCAGCAAGCCAGCTTTGACTCTTGGCTAGGCTAACCTACGAGACTCCAACTTGAAATGGTTTTGCGCACACGAGTCCACTACTCACCACTTCAATACACTACCGAGGATCCACCTCCGTCTTCCTACGGAAGAGCCATCCTCGGCACTCACACTTATCTTGAGGCTTTTAGTAGTTTCCATTTACTTGTCTATGAACTGTATAGGCAACCAAGTAGTCCTTTACCGCGGACGCGGCTATTCGAATAGATCATGATAACCCTGCAGGGGTGTACTTCTTCATACATGTTTCCACCACTTAGCGTCTGCACACGACATGTGCTCGGCAGACTTCAAGCGAAAGCCGACGTGGGTGTAGACCACGACCTACCTAAACACCTAAGCCTCTAGTCCAGGTTTATCGCCTATTCAGGTTCCATCCGCAGGGAGTCCGGCCGAGGTTTCCCATACGGCCCCGAACGATGTGAACAGGGTTCCCGAGATACCTAACGGGTATTCGGTACACCCGGCCACGTACCTACCGCATCACAGCCCACCCCTACGGTCAGCGCTGTCCACGGCCTCCAGTAGGCTACAAACACCAGAATCTACTTGCAACTCCTGGACGGAGAACTAGGGTGAATAAGAAGCCAAGAGGGTCCATTGGTTTCGGGCCCAATGCATGGTAGTAGCTGATTCTTAAATCACACATACAGATCTCAGTGCTTAAGGTCGGCTTCAATGAAACAACCCACCATGTACTCCTACATGGCCTCTCATCGATACCTTTACCAAATCGTGTTCACCACACCACTCTCATTACCGACATTAACATTTCACTCTAGCCCATCACCCAGATGAACCAGACCTGACACGACTCTAAGCATAGCAGGCATAGCAAGGTAGGAACAACACATACACATGGCTCAATCAACTCCTACACATGCTAGTGGGTTTCATCTAGTTACTGTGGCAATGACAGGTCATGCAGAGGAAATGGGTTCAACTACCATAGCACACAGCAGTTTGAAACGCGTTGTCTTAATGCAGTAAAAGAGAGCAGGAGCGAGAACATGGGATTGTATCGATATGATCAAATGGTTGGTTGCTTGCCTGATGGTTCGATGCACTGATACGGTTCTTCGTTAGGGTAATCACGGTACTCCTCGGAGGCAGAACCTGCCGCAAGAACACCGATACACAACCATCACCAAACAATGTGCAACAATATGATGCATGCATGAAACATAGCAATATGAGTGTGTTGGGCTAATGCAACTAAGACCAGAAGGGTTTGTACCAATTTGAATCAAAGATTCAAATTTCAAACTCAAATATGGTCCTTTAAAGTGTTTTTTCCTTGTTCTGCATTAAACATCAAGTTAACTTGTTTAGTCATGCATGAAAATAGTACAGATGGATAGATTGGATTTTTCTGATCATTTTTCATATATAATTTGTCTGATTTGGAGTTACAGAATAAAAGTTATGAATTTTTGAAGTTTAAATTATATTCTGGAATTTCCTATATTAGATTAATCCAGAAAATCAATTATTGCGTCAGCCTGACGTCAGCAGGTCAACGGGACACGTCCGGGTCAAACCTGATAGTGGGTCCCGCGTGTCAGTGTGATTAGATTAATTAAAATTTAATTAAAACTAAACCTGTTTAATTAGCAGGGCTGGGCCCCACCTGTCATTGACTCAGGGGAGTCAACCAGGGCCCACCCGTGGTCAAACCCGGGTCGGCTGCACCGGCGTTTAGCCGCCGGCGAGCCCGACGCGGCGGCGGATGTGGTTTTGGCTGTTTCGGCCACCAAATGGGTCGCGGAGACCACCGGAGTGGAGCTGAGGACGAGCCGCAGCTCTTGGTGGAGTCCGTTGGGGTCGGGGTGGCCGGAGTTGGCGCCGGCGACGACTTTGGCGGCCATCGGGGTTCGGCCGAAGACGAACTTGACGCTAGACGGGTCGGCGAGGCGCGGGGAGTAGCTAGCTAGGTGCTACGTGACACGGTGAGCATGATGGACACCGTGGAGTGGTCGGAGGGTGACCGGGAGCACGTCGGCGACGAGCTCCACGGCGGTGGGTGCGGTTGAGCTCCGGGAGGTCGCTACACGGCTCGGGAGCAAGAAAAGGAGGGGGGAAAAGATGGCTAAGCTCACAGTGAGTGCGACGAAGCCCTTGGTGCGGCCGGAGATGGACCGGAGCGACGACGGCGTTGAAAGGGATCTCCGGCGACGGCTGTTCGGGCGAGGTCGTTGCGGTGGACTCGGGCGTTGCGAGCGCTCGGGGCTCGGCTTGCTCGATGGAGTGGACAGCGGCGGAGCTCCTGGACACGATGAGAGGACGCACGGGCGGCGGGAAGCACGACTACGACGAAGGCACGGCGATGGTGGCGTCGGTCATGGCGGGGGAGCGCGAGGGGGAGGAGCTGGAGAGAGGAGGGGGTGTCTGGGGGGTTCGGGGGAGCGAGGGAGGCTGATCCACGACGTCACCGGGCGCGGGGAGCGGCGAGGCGGCGAGCAGGTGCGTGGCGCACGCTGCGGTCGCCATCGGGCACCTGCCTGCCTGCCTGGCCGGCAAGTAGCTCGCTGGAGCGGCGCTGGGCTGGGCCGGCAGGTGGGCCGGGAGCAGGCGTCAGGTAAGTTTTTCCATTTCTTTCTGTTTTCTGTTTTTTTTAATACTTCTGCAACTTTGTTGAATTAAATAAAATACTTAGGCAACTCCTAAAATCACCAAACTACTCCTGGTCCATAGTTGGATTATTTCCAACATGAAACATTTTAGTTTGGAGATATTTGAGCATTTAAATATTTTATATAATTTTAAATGCCCAAATTCAATTATTTATGATTTAATTCAAAAACCCTAAGATGGCCTAGGAAAATATGCATCACTTTTGGCAGAGGTTCTGAACCAAGACAAAAATGATGGGCATTTTAGAAGGGCATTTCAGGTTCATTGAAAAAGTTTTTAGTAAACCCTAATTGGTTTCAGAGGGGACTGGGGGTTCTGTCATCCCCATTTCAGGTTTCTGATGAAGGAGTGAACATGATGCAATACTCTAATGCATAGCTAACTAGGGTGTGACAACTCACCCCCACTCAAAAGAATCTCGTCCCGAGATTTGGGTTCCTCCGGGAGGAAGGCGGGATACTCAAGTCGAAGACGATCCTCCCTTTCCCAAGTTGCTTCATCCTCAGAATGGTGTGACCATTGAACTTTGAGAAACTTGATATTATGACGTCGAGTGGTACGCTCGGCCTGATCGAGGATACGAATGGGGTATTCTCGATATGTGAGATTATCTTGGAGATCAAGCGTTTCGTGGTCCACTCCACGGATAGGATCCGACAAGCAACGTCTGAGTTGAGAAACATGAAAGACATCGTGGACTCTGGAGAGGTGCGGAGGTAGTTCCAACTAGTAGGCAACTTCTCCTCGTTTAGCGAGAATGCGAAAAGGTCCAATGTAACGAGGAGCCAATTTGCCTTTGATACCGAAACGATGGGTTCCCTTCAGAGGGGTAACCCGAAGATAAGCCTTCTCGTCAACCTCGAAAGTCATAGCCTTATGTTTTCGGTCATATTGACTCTTTTGACGAGATTGGGCTGTTTTCAACTTTTCACGAACGATGCGAACTTGCTCTTCTGCTTCCTGAATCATATCCGGGCTAAAGAATTGTCTTTCCCCGGTCTCTGACCAGTTAAGGGGTGTTCGACACCGTCGTCCATAGAGAACTTCAAAAGGGGCTTTACCCAAGCTAGATTGATAGCTGTTGTTGTAAGCGAATTCGGCAAATGGAAGGCACTTCTCCCAATCCATTCCGAATGAGATAACAGAGGCTCGAAGCATGTCTTCTAGAATCTGGTTGACGCGTTCCACTTGACCACTCGACTGAGGGTGGAAAGCGGTGCTAAAGGAGAGACGGGTTCCCATAGCATTTTGGAAACTTTCCCAGAATCGAGAGGTGAAAAGACTTCCTCGATCCGAGTTAATTTCCAAAGGAACACCATGGAGAGACACTATCCGGGAGATGTATAAGTCTGCCAATTGACTAGCGGTTATACTCTCACGAACAGGTAGGAAATGGGCTACTTTGGAAAGACGATCGACAACGACGAAAATAGCATTATTCCCTCTCTTGGTCCTGGGAAAACCGGTAATGAAATCCATACCAATTTTATCCCATTTCCATTCAGGAATAGCTAAGGGTTGAAGGGTGCCAGCAGGCCGTTGATGCTCTGCTTTTACACGACGACAGACGTCGCAATTAGCAATATACTGAGCAATTTCTCTCTTCATCCTAGTCCGCCAGAACCTCTGGCGTAGGTCCTGATACATCTTGGTACTACCGGGATGAATGGTGAGAGGGGATTCATGAGCCTCCTTAAGGATTAACTGCCGTAGATGCTGGTTCTTGGGAACCACTAGACGGTTCTCAAAGTACACAACACCATGATCATTTGTGGAGAAACAACTATCACCTCCGCTAGCAATGTTCTCTTTGATTTTAGATATTCCCTTATCTCGCTTTTGGGCAGCGATGATTTGATCCGTAAGGGTAGGTTTCGCTACCAAGGTGGAAAGAAATCCTTGAGGAACAATGTGAAGGTTAAGCTTCCGAAATTCCTCATGGAGAAGCGGTTGACTTTGTTGTAACATTAGGTTGTTACAATAAGATTTACGACTTAGCGCATCAGCCATGACGTTGGCTTTCCCTGGGGTGTAAGTTATTCCTAAGTCGAAATCTGTGATCAACTCGACCCAACGTCTTTGCCTGAGATTCAAATCCGGTTGGGTGAAGATGTACTTCAGACTTTGTTGATCAGTGAATATTTTGCAACGATTACCAAGGAGGTAATGTCGCCAGGTTTTAAGTGCATAGACTACGGCTGCAAGCTCTAGATCATGAGTAGGATAATTCTCCTCATGTGGGTGCAATTGCCGTGAAGCGTAAGCAATTACGTGTCGGTCTTGCATGAGAATGCAACCTAGTCCTTGTCGCGAGGCGTCGCAGTAGATAACAAAGTCCTTAGAGAAGTCTGGCGGTACCAGTACGGGAGCAGAAGTCAGGCGTCTTTTCAGTTCCTGAAAGCTGTGCTCACATTGTGGAGTCCATTCGAACTTTTTATCTTTCTTGAGGAGTTCGGTTAGAGGTTTAGCAACTTTGGAGAAGTTCTCGACAAAGCGACGACAATAGCTCGCTAAGCCCAGA
Source organism: Triticum aestivum (assembly GCF_018294505.1). Classification (NCBI taxonomy): domain Eukaryota; kingdom Viridiplantae; phylum Streptophyta; class Magnoliopsida; order Poales; family Poaceae; genus Triticum; species Triticum aestivum. Next base: position 544,128,573 of record NC_057794.1, read on the forward strand.
AAACTCCGAACTTGCTTGACCGATTCAGGTGGAGTCCAATTAAGAACGGCTTGAACTCGCTCAGGGTTAACAACAATACCTTTACCAGATATTACATGACCCAGATAGGTCACTTCTGACAACCAAAATTCACATTTGGAAAACTTGGCATAAAGGCGATGCTCTCAAAGTTTCTTCAACACTAGCCTTAGATGTTCGGCATGTTCTTCCTCGTTCTTGGAGTAGATGAGTATATCATCGAGGTAAACCACGACAAATTTGTCCAAATACTCCATGAAGATTGAGTTCATTAACCGAGAAAAGGTGGCTGGAGCGTTGGTTAATCCGAAGGACATAACGGTGTACTCGTATTGGCCATAACGAGTAACAAAGGCCGTTTTAGGAATGTCCCCGTTTCTGATTTTGATTTGATGGTAGCCCAACCTCAAATCCATCTTGGAGAAGACTGAGGATCCAGCGAGCTGATCATACAGGTCGTTGATCCTGGGGAGCGGATATTTGTTCTTGATTGTGACCAAATTGACAGGTCGATAATCTACAACCATCCGGTCCGTACCATCCTTCTTTTTGACGAATAGGACGAGGCAAGCCCACGGAGATGAACTAGGTCGGATGAAACCCTTTTTCAAGGACTCATCGAGTTGTTTCTTAAGCTCGGCTGGTTCTAGTGGTGCCATCTTATAGGGTCTTCTAGCAATCGGAACGGTTCCTGGGATGAGGTCTATTACGAACTCAACATCCCTGTCAGGTGGAACACCTGGCAATTCCTCTGGGAAGACATCTGGGAAGTCACGGACTACCGGAACGTCCTCAAGGTCTGGCAAAGGGCTGGCGTTAAGAGAATATAATTGTCGCTCGGCTAACCGGGTCAAGACATTGACTATCTTGCCCGAAGGATGAGTGAGTTGGACAGTCCTAGAGAAGCAATCAATTTTGGCATGATGAGCTGACATCCAGTCCATACCCAAAATGATATTAATATCTGAAAATTTGAGAGCTATCAAAGATGCAAGGAAAACAAGTCTGTCGACTTGGATTTCATTTCCATAACTTACCCTGGAGGTCTGCCATCTAGAACCAGGAGTAGAAATTTCCATAGTGGATGGCATGTCACAGAATGCGGTGTTATGAAAACGAGCATAGTTCTCGGATATAAATGAATGAGAGGCTCCTGTATCGAAAAGAACAGATGCCGGGTGGCAATTAACAAGGAGCGTACTGAGAACGACGTTGGGATCCTCTTGAGCTTCTTCGGCAGAGATACAGTTGACATGGCCACGTGTAGCGGTGGCCGGCTTGGCGTGGAACACTTTTCCTGTCGGCTTGCCACGGCCAACAGCTTTAGCAGATTGGTTGGGGTTGGTTTGGGGACACTCACGCATATAGTGGCCAGATTCCCCACACTTGAAACAAGTCACGGAACTGGTACGTGGAGGAGCATTGTTGGTTGGACCCCCATAGGGCTTGGCTGGTGCAGACTGTTGAACGGGGCGAGGCGCCTGGAAGGATGGCCTCGGTGTGAACCTAGGTGGCAGGGCAGTGTTGGGCACCCACACGCGGCGCTTCTGAGGACCCGCACCGGATGAGGAACCCATGTCACGGCCATGCTTGCGTGTTGCGTCATAATCAGTCTGACCAGTCTCAGCACTGATGGCCTTGTTAACAAGCTTCTGAAAAGATGTGCACTCATGCAGACGGAGGTCGCGGCGAAGCTCAGGACTAAGTCCCTTACGGAACCTTGCTTGCTTCTTGGCATCAGTAGAAACTTCCTCAGTTGCATATCGTGCGAGGTTACCGAACTCCCTGCTGTAAGCATCCACAGAGAGTCGGCCCTGAGTGAAACTGCAAAATTCCTCACGTTTACGGTCCATGAGACCCTCCGGAATGTGATGTTCACGGAAAGCCTCGCTGAATTCAGTCCAAGTGGTGACATGGCCCGCTGGGCGCATAGCTCCATAATTCTCCCACCATAGACTGGCGGGGCCTTCAAGATGATATGCAGCAAAGGTGACCTTGTCAGCCTCAGCCACCAGCGCGGAACGCAGCTTGTGGGAGATACTGCGAAGCCGGTCATCAGCGTCGAGAGGCTCGACGGAGTGGTGGAACGTGGGTGGATGTAACTTGATAAAATCACTGAGTGACACCACGTTAGTCCTCTGATGGTGTGCTGTGTTCTGTTCAATACGCTCCAACAAACGGTTGGTCTCCCGCTTGTTTCTTTCGGCTTCCATCATAACCTCGGCTAGGGAAGGAGGATGAGGCAGATTTGCATTCCTGACTTCACTGCCTTCGGCCTGCTCTTGAGGAGCAGGGTTAGTGCGCGTGTTGACCATCCTAGGTAAACAAGACAATGATTTAGTCAGGATGATAAAATTCCGACATAGGATACAGAATGTAAGGAATAACTCGGAATGCAAGATGATCATCCGTATGACATGGTAGATACAGAAACTGCTTCTTTATTCCATCGTCATACACACCATACAGGGTTTAGTACAAGACCAAACAAAGTACTATTATGGTGAAAAGAGGATTACATCTCATCGGAGGCATTCCCAGCTCCTATACATTATTTTTCTACACCTCCGGAAGGCGATACAGTTAGGTCATATCCCACGAGTCACGCAGGACGATAAACGACACAGCTAACACGAACTAGTGATACTACCACTAACTCAGACCGATCCGTAGTAGTCCTCGTAGAAGTCACCTCCATAGCCTGGAAGCTCAATATGATCATCCGGAAACAGACGATCTCGCGGAGCTTGTGGACCATAGGGGCTAGGATGAGGTCTTGGACCAACAGACGGTGGCCTGCGGGGACCGCGAGGTGGGGTGATGCCTCCTACATCACGCCAACCCATCACGTCTGGCAGAGCAGATCTCACAGGATAGAGATCGCGCATATCCGAATATCCAGCTTGCACCGCCGATGCAAACCGAGTCAATGTGGCCCAGTGGTCAGCACGGGTATTGAAGAGCTCTAACCTCAAGGCCCGATTTTCACGGTCCTTATCCTCGAGCATCTCAGCAGTGGTGCGAGTCCGTGAATCCTCCTGGGTGGGGTCAGCATAGATAGCCTGGAGATACCCTTGTGCTCCCAGAAGTGATCCTGGCATATACCGGAAATCAGAGTCCCAAAATAGGCCAGACCTGACTCGCATGATGGTCATCATAGAGTAGGCGGCGTCCTGCACAGCCATCTCAATAGTAACCCCGAGTCCATAGGAGCAGTGAAGGGGCTCGGTGGACCCAGGATAGGATGGAAATATCCTGACAGTGCAGAGATACTGGCTTTGATTAAAGTCTCGGAATTGCTCTTCGACCGTGTACTCAGGATACCAACGGTATCCAGCCTCAGTCATTACCCTGACCGACATGGCAGTATGGCCGGGTACATCTAGGCATCGAGTCAGGCGAACCACTTGATTGAGGTCGCGAGTGGCCATCTGAAAGCACAATCATAATGCAAAGGCATTAGAATTTCTAGCAAAATTTCGGCAGCATAACAGCTGTAAATGCTCAAGAAGGATTTTGAGACATTTGACAAAGGATTTCATACACACTCAACATCATCATATCAAAGTTCTGAATCCATCCTAACAACATAACGTGGTAATAGAACTGAACTAGGCTTGTATCCATCAACCCTATAAGGTACTACTGATTAGTAACACGTGATCCTGATAGAGAGAATAGATCCTAATTCCTTAACCCCCGGTGGAAGGATAGACTGACTCAGATCAGAATGTCATAAGATAAAGGAGTAAAAAGAGCCTTACGTTCCACCCACAAACAATTCCCCTACATATAACTAAAGAATTTCTAGACTCAACATCGACCAGTTTGGCTTGGAGAACCTACAGGCAGTCCTGCCCTGATACCAACGCTGTCAGGACCCCGACTCGATGTCACATCGATCTAGCCGGTAACACTTCATATCACTTTGCGGCCTCACGCACGGTATCCCCACGGGTGTCGCCTTACCTTCGCCCGGGACCGTTTGCGCCTTTTGGCTCACGTATATGATAGTGTCGCTAGCATCCATATGATAAGGAGTCCGGGCTGACATGACTAGTCGTAAACCCAAAGTGGCACAGACTTACAGGGACAGGCATCCATGACCCAGCTTCGAACGTGTCAGTCATCAGCAAGTGGGTCCGGGCTGTAGCACTGGGCTAGCAGGACTCCGGTAAACCGGGCTGTAGCGGGCTAACAGGACTCCGGTACTCAATGCGTGACATTTCCCCGAAGGGACAGACACCGGAACGAAGAAGGACACATGCCGGCCAGCCTAAGTGTTCCAGAGCAGTAGCAAGCTACCATGGCTCAGCGGTAACACTAGGAGACATTTCCCGGTAAGAGAGGCTACTAAAGATAAACAACTAGATAGTCAGATCCCACACATACCAAGCATTTCAATCATACACACAATATGCTCGATATGTGCAAATACAACAAGGCATCACAACATGACTCTATGACACAAGTATTTTATTTAAGGCTCAGCGAGCCATACATAACATACACAAAGGTACGGGTCACACGACCCAGCATTCAAGTCATACAGTCATGCAAACTAGCAGCGGAAGTAACTTGTCTGAGTACAGACAACTAGAAAAATAGAAGAGGCTTGGAAAGCCTAGCTATACTACGAGGTCCTTCACAAGCTCAGGATCACCACCTGGGCCTTAGCCTACTCATTGATGTCAACGTCTACGTAGAACCCATCAGAAGGGGTTGCAGCGTCTTCTGTAAAATGTAAATTATAGCAACATGAGTACAAAGGTACTCAGCAAGACTTACATCAGATCCTACATACATGCATATTATCAAGAAGGGTTGGTGGAGTTATTGCAGCAAGCCAGCTTTGACTCTTGGCTAGGCTAACCTACGAGACTCCAACTTGAAATGGTTTTGCGCACACGAGTCCACTACTCACCACTTCAATACACTACCGAGGATCCACCTCCGTCTTCCTACGGAAGAGCCATCCTCGGCACTCACACTTATCTTGAGGCTTTTAGTAGTTTCCATTTACTTGTCTATGAACTGTATAGGCAACCAAGTAGTCCTTTACCGTGGACGCGGCTATTCGAATAGATCATGATAACCGTGCAGGGGTGTACTTCTTCATACATGTTTCCACCACTTAGCGTCTGCACACGACATGTGCTCGGCAGACTTCAAGCGAAAGCCGACGTGGGTGTAGACCACGACCTACCTAAACACCTAAGCCTCTAGTCCAGGTTTATCGCCTATCCAGGTTCCATCCGCAGGGAGTCCGGCCGAGGTTTCCCATACGGCCCCGAACGATGTGAACAGGGTTCCCGAGATACCTAACGGGTATTCGGTACACCCGGCCACGTACCTACCGCATCACAGCCCACCCCTACGGTCAGCGCTGTCCACGGCCTCCAGTAGGCTACAAACACCAGAAACTACTTGCAACTCCTGGACAGAGAGCTAGGGTGAATAAGAAGTCGAGCGGGGTCATATTTCAGGGCCCAATGCATGGTAGTAGCTGTATCTTAAATCACACATACAGATCTCAGTGCTTAAGGTCGGCTTCAATGAAACAACCCACCATGTACTCCTACATGGCCTCTCATCGATACCTTTACCAAATCGTGTTCACCACACCACTCTCATTACCGACATAATCATTTCACTTTAGCCCATCACCCAGATGAACCAGACCTGACACGACTCTAAGCATAGCAGGCATAGCAAGGTAGGAACAACACATACATATGGCTCAATCAACTCCTACACATGCTAGTGGGTTTCATCTAGTTACTGTGGCAATGACAGGTCATGCAGAGGAAATGGGTTCAACTACCGTAGCACACAGCAGTTTGAAACGCGTTGTCTTAATGCAGTAAAAGAGAGCAGGAGCGAGAACATGGGATTGTATCGATATGATCAAATGGTTGGTTGCTTGCCTGATGGTTCGATGCACTGATACGGTTCTTCGTTAGGGTAATCACGGTACTCCTCGGAGGCAGAACCTGCCGCAAGAACACCGATACACAACCATCACCAAACAATGTGCAACAATATGATGCATGCATGAAACATAGCAATATGAGTGTGTTGGGCTAATGCAACTAAGACCAGAAGGGTTTGTACCAATTTGAATCAAAGATTCAAATTTCAAACTCAAATATGGTCCTTTAAAGTGTTTTTACTTGTTCTGCATTAAACATCAAGTTAACTTGTTTAGTCATGCATGAAAATAGTACAGATGGATAGATTGGATTTTTCTGATCATTTTTCATATATAATTTGTCTGATTTGGAGTTACAGAATAAAAGTTATGAATTTTTGAAGTTTAAACTATATTCTGGAATTTCCTGCATTAGATTAATCCAGAAAATCAATTATTGCGTCAGCCTGACGTCAGCAGGTCAACGGGACACGTCCGGGTCAAACCTGACAGTGGGTCCCGCGTGTCAGTGTGATTAGATTAATTAAAATTTAATTAAAACTAAACCTGTTTAATTAGCAGGGCTGGGCCCCACCTGTCATTGACTCAGGGGAGTCAACCAGGGCCCACCCGTGGTCAAACCCGGGTCGGCTGCACCGGCGTTTAGCCGCCGGCGAGCCCGACGCGGCGGCGGAAGTGGTTTTGGCTGTTTCGGCCACCAAATGGGTCGCGGAGACCACCGGAGTGGAGCTGAGGACGAGCCGCATCTCTTGGTGGAGTCCGTTGGGGTCGGGGTGGCCGGAGTTGGCGCCGGCGACGACTTTGGCGGCCACCGGGGTTCGGCCGAAGACGAACATGACGCTAGAGGGGTCGGCGAGGCGCGGGGAGTAGCTAGCTAGGTGCTACGTGACACGGTGAGCATGATGGACACCGTGGAGTGGTCGGAGGGTGACCGGGAGCACGTCGGCGACGAGCTCCACGGCGGTGGGTGCGGTTGAGCTCCGGGAGGTCGCTACACGGCTCGGGAGCAAGAAAAGGAGGGGGGAAAAGATGGCTAAGCTCACAGTGAGTGCGACGAAGCCCTTGGTGCGGCCGGAGATGGACCAGAGCGACAACGGCGTTGAAGGGGATCTCCGGCGACGGCGGTCCGGGCGAGGTCGTTGCGGTGGACTCGGGCGTTGCGAGCGCTCGGGGCTCGGCTTGCTCGATGGAGTGGACAGAGGCGGAGCCCCTGGACATGATGAGAGGATGCACGGGCGGCGGGAAGCACGGCTACGACGAAGGCACGGCGATGGTGGC